>NW_025110096.1:235649-255144 GCF_011392965.1 Frieseomelitta varia | reverse complement strand
TCGAGAAAGTTATTTGGGAGACGACGCGGAGTCGTAGTTTTTAAACTCGAAATTTTTAAATCCTTGCAGCTTTTGTTTCTTCTAGATTACTTTCAAGCTCTTTTTTTTGAATTTTTGAGAAACATTTGTGATCAATGATCGTTAGAAATGATTAAATAATACTGGCTTAAATGATATATAACTTAGTAAGACCTTGCTCCACTGCCGCTGTCCATCTCCCTGACGAATATCGAGATTCTTCTTCAATAATGTAACTCGAATGACCTTGCTCGAGAAAGTTATTTGGGAGACGACGCGGAGTCGTAGTTTTTAAACTCGAAATTTTTAAATCCTTGCAGCTTTTGTTTCTTCTAGATTACTTTCAAGCTCTTTTTTTTGAATTTTTGAGAAACATTTGTGATCAATGATCGTTAGAAATGATTAAATAATACTGGCTTAAATGATATATAATAACTTAGTAAGACCTTGCTCGCGAAAGATATTTGCGGGATAACGCGGAGTCGAAGTTTTTAAGTCCTTGCAGTTTTTCTTTCTTCTTTGAATTTTTGAGAAACGTTTGTGATCAATGATCGCTTTTCGCTAGAAATGACCAAATAATACTTCACTCAACTCTGTAGTGTAGGGCGATTCACGCCTGAAAAAAAATTTTTAAATTACGCGTCTAATGAGTACGAAAGTTGTACGATTTTAAAAAAGATAAACACACTGTGAGGAAATTTTCAAGATCCTCTTTATTTTTTTCAATTAGACCATCGTGAATCGAAAGGACGTAAAATTCCAAGTGAAAGCCACATTGATCCTAATAATCAATTTGTCTCGAGAATAGTTTAAAAATTATTTCATGCGTGCAAGTCACGCGAATCAACTTGTACATACACGTGTAATAAAAATTTCCCGTAGAACGCAATATAAAGAGTTGGACTGGATTGGCAAAGAGATTAATTTCGATAACGAAATTAATCGTACTTATCCCCGAGGGAAAATTGCAACTTGCGAACGCGCGATATCCGTGTATCTTGTAAGAACACGCGAGGATAATAGAAACTGCTGGCAATAAGGGACGATGACGCGGCAAATCGATAACGCGTTAAGCATATATATAATTGGGGCAATGTATAACCATTAGGGGTTGTTAATGTTACGGCGCGCATTATTGTAAATCAAGGTTAACTGCAATACGGTGGTTTATTACGCTTTCGCGAAGCTTGTGTAACTTGGTTTGCGGCAACTCCGACGCTGGATAATGGAATTTCGCTCTTCAGCCATCTGGATTAAAATCTATTAACTTAGCGATCGCAACTTGCTCCCTTCCTGCTCCCTCTATAATTCCATCTGCATATGCTTTGCGAATACTTGCAAATAATTTACTTCCAGGATATTACATATATCAGGTACGTTCTACCACCGGATTAATTCCACGGACGTGTTTGAGTCTTCTTTTTTTCTTTTTTCAATTTTTCTCGTGTTGTACGAGACAGCTTTAACGCCCGTTTAAGCCAAGTGATAATTGTCTGCGATAAGATTCTCATGATTTTAAAAACGATTTCTGAATATTTCAAATGTCTCAAACATGGATTTATGAAATTTGGAAGACTCGACGTGCAAAATTGACCAGAACTTTTAAACGTTTCAAGTCAATTGTATTCCAAAGTGCCGGTTAACTAATGTGTGCGTGAACAGATAAACATACAAAGATCGTGTATGTATGTATGTATGCATGTATGTGTATATATGTACGTATGTATGCTGAATCTGATTGTGAGATGACAAAATACAGACAACGAGTGCAACACACAATGTTACGTACCTGTGAAGTAAATGGGCCTGGACAGGGCTGCGCGTGCGAGGGAGTGTGCAGAAGAGAAAAGTGCGTTAGTGCGACAAGGTTAGACGTGTGCACGCGCGCGTATTGGAACCGTGCAGTTGCGTGATGCAAATCGGCTTGGTGAACGAACAAAAGTCGAGTGACGCGTGAATGGCCGCGTGGATGAGCGAGAAAGAGGGTGGAGAAAAAAAGAGAGAATGAAAAGATGAAATAAAACAGCAAGGAAGGAAAAGTAAACGAGAATGATGGTGAATGACACGACGTGGGACAGTAACGATCGAGCGCATGCGCGGCCTGGATTACGAAGAATCGTTCGTCAGTAATAATTAGACCGTTCAGGCTCGCCTTCCGCGTTGACAACGCTGAGAACTTTGCTCATTAACGCGAGTCCCGCTTCTTTTTTTTTTTTACCGTTTCTCTTGCGTTACTTTTATCTTTCGACATAAATTCTAAACTACCCGCGATTCACGCGGTGAATCATGTAAATTGCTGGTTTGCAATGCGAGCGAACTTCGAACTGCCTGTTACAATAACTCGTCCGTTGTGATTGGACTGCGGATTTTTTATGCGAAGTCATACTTTCACAAATATAATTGAAAAAATCGAAACGAACTGGGGAACGAACTCCTGCAATCAGCTTCTGCGATGTAATAAAAGGAAATGTATTTTACTTATCAGTATAAATTGTAACGTAACGTTTACGTAACATTTCATTGCGTTGCAGTTTATTAATTTATTAATTCGCTTGATGAACCGGCCATCTCAATTTGCGTGCCACGTGAAATTTGTTTAACTGTAGCGGATGTAAACAAGGTTTCATAAAAGAAAATAATTTGACAATTTAAATTAAACGATCGCACAGATATTTTTCTTTCACTTTTCAAAAAATACCTATACCAGTGAATAATTAAAACGGATTGAGGAAGTATTGAATTATTTGCATTTATTATAATTTACAGAACACTCAGTATTGTTATGAATATTCCAAGATACTTATTATAAGATTTGGTTTCGCTGATGGGAAAAAGACATGAAAACGGTATGTTTCTCGTACCGAATGTTATAATAAAATATAATACTTTGAATGTTTCATATATTCTTTCGTATTACGCGCTCTCTGCGCGATTCCGTGTCTTTAAATTTCCCGAAAACGCATAAGAATCCGCAGTTTGTAATATGAGCGCCGGAAAGATCGAACTTGGACTGTCTATAACAATAACTCATCGATTCTGGCTGGACCGCGGATTTTTATTCAAAATCATAATTAGAAAAAAAAAAATCGAAAAAACCTGGAATACCTAGAAAATTCTTTCTCGAGCCGAATATTATAAAAAGCATTGAACTTTACATTATTACAGTACGTGCATTCCACGTGATTTCGTATCTTTAAATGTCCCGTAATTTAAACAAACGCGTAGAAGCGTTTCTAATTGTAATATGACCACGTGAATGAAATGTGAAAATTTTGATTTTCAACAGTTCGTTTAACGCGAGAAACTGGCAAAGAGTGGATCCACGATGTTCACCGGTGACGCGTGACGTAACACGTGGTATTACACGAATACGGGACGCAAGGATTATGTCTGTTGCGCGGGCGATTACGTTAGAACGAGCCAGATGCGCCGATCAATAAGCGTGAATTACAAACGAAGGCCCGTTTCTCTTTGGCCGAGCGCGGCGAAGCGTTAGTCGATATTTTCCGTAATAAGCGGTGATAATTGCTTAATTAAACTGGGGCCGTGAAACGCGCAATGCGTTCCTGTCAGCGGCAGCCGGGCCTGTCCCGTATCTTGGACGACTTTACCGCGTCGAAACGTACATTCGTTGCAGTTATTGAACAATCTGCAGGCATTGTTCGAGTGCTGGGAACACCTGTAACGTTCAATTACAAAGTCGATGGTCCGCGCTCCGACGAGAGAAAAATGCTTCGCCACGTCGTCCCTCCGACGAGCCCGCTCCCCTCTGGCATTTATTGCCAACTGAAACACGTAATTCATCAGCGTGTATTTCTCGATCGACCTAATTAAATTCGCACGTTTCTTTTTCTCTTTTTTTCTTTTTTCTCTTTTTCAACAATTCGCAATCTAGAAAATTCAACGTTGTAACACTCTCGACAGTTCGCGGTTAACGACGGGTACGGTGGCACAGGTTATTGTACCGTGACTATCGGCGATAATCGTATCGGCGGATTGTCACGGTTGTCAACGACGGCGTGTTTCGATCGTAGAATGATAATCGTTTTATTTCGTTTCTACGCGAAATCGTTTTACTGCGCGGGGCGTAATGCCACATAGCTGGAGGGAACGCGCGCTACGTCGCCCGCATCAGGTTAAAATCGATTGTTGCCAACGATGATGACGATCCACACGATGTCATTGACTGCGGTTCTGATTCGCATTGTGATCCGTTTGATTGATTACCGTTTACATCGGGCCGTGCATCAAATCGAAATCAATTTTCTTTCACGATCGGCCGGAATTATCCCGCGAAATCACGCGTGCAACTTGAAGAGCATCTTGATTCGGTCCACATAATTTTACGGCGTACCATGTAACGAGGTTCTTTTTATTGAAAAAGAAAAGTTACGCTTAATTTTTGTTATAGGTATTGTAAATCAACCCTCTTGCAGATCATATTCATAATTGTTTCTTCAAAAATTAAATTCTGTACTGAAGAAATATCCTTTTTATTGAAAAAGAAAAGTTACGCTTAATTTTTGTTACAGGTATTCCAAATCAACCCTTTTGCAGATCATATTCACCTTGTGGGTGACTCAAAAGAGAACTATAATACGCCGTACGACGATCGAAGAGTTAATTGTTTCTGCAAAAATTAAATTCTGTACTGAAGAAATATCCTTTTTATTGAAAAAGAAAAGTTACGCTTAATTTTTGTTACAGGTATTCCAAATCAACCCTTTTGCAGATCATATTCACCTTGTGGGTGATTCAAAAGAGAACTATGATACGCCGTACGACAATCGAAGAGTTAATTGTTTCTGCAAAAATTAAATTCTGTACTGAATAAATATCTTTCGAATCAACGTTAGTTATTAAGTGTTATTAATCATTCTGTTGCAACTATCACAGATTGTCATAATTATTATGTAAATATGTATATACTTTTATTATTATTAATCAGGTATTTTATGTGATTTATGTAATTTATTATTAAATATAAGTATTTTATGTTAAATTATTTTTATTATTAAATAGGTATATCATGTTTATTTATCATTGAATAAATATTTCAACTTAACTTTATGTTATTTTTTTCGTTCAAGTACCACTATATACATGCGACAATGTTTCAATTTCGAGACGACAACTTTACCAATAACTCGAATTTCAATTTTCTTAGAAATTCTAAAATTTCTAGAGAAACTTGATTTGATCAGAACATCATTGGTAAAAATTTGATCAACACGAAAGAATCAAATTTATAATGCAAGAGGATTAATTCATAGCGTCACAAATCAAAACCTGTATGCCTTTCACGTCACGCTGTACGAAACAATCCTCAGCCAATCTAACTCTCCAGTTGATGATTCGAATTACTCGTTGATCGAGTTGCTAATTGCTAATAAACGATGCTGATCAAATTCGTTTTTCACCGCGGAACGGAGAAGTGTCTCTCGGCAGTAGAGAACTTATTTATTCGCGCGTTTGATCGACAGACGAGAGGGCCGACGACAGGACACTGACGAAGTGGAAGTTTAGTCAATCGGCGGTAACCAATCGCGGATCGCGCGCTGCTGCTGGCCGGACACGGACAAAGGGGCGAACCAAGTTATCTCCGGACGGTGGATAGAATTAGTCAGACGCCGCGGCGCGACCGCGCCGATGAGGGTGCACAAGGTGGCCGACAGTGACTTGATGCGGTTAGCGATTCGCGCTGCTAATTCGATTTGATGCTCTAATGCCTTCGTCACGTCCAACCGTTGCCGTACAGTATTCATGTAAATACGAATTACATACGTATTTCGCTGGTAGTCGCTGCGGTCACGACGTTCGCGTTGACCACCTCGGTGAGAACACTGCTCAAGGACTCGTCTCTCTCTCTTTCTCTCGCTCTGTGAGAGAAATTCACTCTTTGCTCTCGGGTTCGGGTTCATGATAACGTTGTTTGTCGACTGAATATGTCTCAGTCTCAGAGGCGAGAGACCGTAACGAATTGGGAATAAAATGCAATGTGGCGACGATTAACGTCTAACGTTGACCCCCTACGTTAGGTGAATGAGGACGTTGTAATTTCACAGAGAGCGCAACAAACGCGAGTGAATCCAGTTCCAATTTGAAGAGGCAAACTTTCAAACGTGGTATAACTCAAAAAAAAAAAAAAAAAAGGAGAAGAATCGAACTGCGAAATTTGTTTGCCCAGCCACAAAGAATTACGCAAAAATGTGTTCGAATCGAAGATGATCAAACACGTAACGTAAATAATATGTAAGAACACGTACGTTGCAATTGGATGTTTTTATTACTCGAATTTCTTTCCCCTGAAATAAACAAGCAAACGAGCGAACAGCGCCTCGGTGGCGAAAATAAAACAACGAACGAGTTGCAGTCGGAATTTCGAATTCTAGATACATGTATGTACATATGTATGCATGTACAGGGTGTCCCAGTTTTTTCCGGCATAACTTTGCCAGCGTGTTCTACAAGCAAAGGAAAAGCATGTTATATGAACGTATGCTCTTAAATGTTTTATTAAGGACTTATAACTAATAACACAAGAATGATAATAAACTGGCGTTTCGTCGACACAGCGTACGAACGTGTATCATCAGCGTTACAGAAACTCACATAACCTCATTGAAGCTCTGTGTTTGCTAACAAATCCAACAAAAACTAAGCAAAACAACAGTAGATCTTCTTAATGTAATAACATTTTCAAAATGACGCCCGTTATCACGAATACAGGATTGGCATCTAACAAAAATTGACTCTATCGCATTATTAATGTCTTCTTCATTTTCTCTAATCGCGGCAAATGCGTCATTAATCCTCTGTACTAACTGCTCACGAGTGTTAATTTGTGCTTCATAAACTTTTGCTTCCACAACTCTCCACACGTAAACATCGATTGGCGTGATGATATTGGAGGTCATGAGATTGGTCCTCCTCGACTTATCTATCTTTGTGGATAATGGTCATTTATCTATTGCCGTACTGGTACTGCGTAATGTATTGGACAACCGTCTAATTGAATCCATAAGTTTTGTCGAAGTAATAATGGAATACCACCTGCTACTTCTGTCTCAAATTCGTTTTCTAAGAAATCCAGAAAAGACTGTGCCGTTAATCTATCTGGTGAAAAGTGAGGTATTAAACGTTATTAGCTCGGCAGAAATCAATGACGATATCAACTACTTCAGCAAGAAAACATAAGAGTTTATGTAAACACAAATAGATATTCATAATACGTTCCTACGTTGTGTCAACGAAATGCCAGTTCATTATCATTTTGTATTATTAGTTATAACTCCTTAATAAAACGTTTAAGAGCATACGTTCATGTAACATTTTTTTTCTTACTTTTGCTTCTACGACACGTTGACAAAGTTATGCCGGAAAAAAACTGTGACACCCTGTATGTACGTTCGACTGCATTTATCGTCGGCAGAGATGATCGCTTATCACTTTTATTCGAGCCCAGCGAAATACTGGCTCATTAGGAATCTCGTTCGCCCGATGGCAATGCCCGATAAAACGCCCCGGTCTGTTAAAGTTTCCACGAACGAGAACCACGGCGAGATTCTCTCTATTTGGTTTTGCCGAAACGTATAACGATTAAGCTCGATATTAGGTTACCGCGTGCCCGTAGATTTTTCGGTGTGGAACGAGGCGGAAGAAGTGCAACGGTTAACGGTAATGGCGAACACGGACTATTGGCATAGTTTTCAAGTGGTACTTGAAATTATACCTATTTCGAGAAACCTGGCCACGATCCAGCCTGTCGTATACCTTCTAGATAAGATCCATCGTTTCAACAGGGAGGAAGGGAAAAAGGAAAGAAAGGGAACGAACATGGCGGAGGAAGGACAAAAGATTTGCAAATACAAAGAAAGAAAGAAGAAAGAAAAAAAAAAATAAATAAATAAAACTACAAATAAAAGAGAAATATTTGATTCCCATTGGCGATCGATGGCACTGCGCCTGACACCTTTCTCCCCCCACTCCTGCTGTTCGCTTTTTCGTTTCCCTGTAATTTATACGGTTTCCCGGCGATCGTATTTCACATTAAACTGTCGGCCGAACGGATCAGATGTGCCCGATTCGTTCAAAGATGCGGCTCCGTTGGCCGCATTATTTGCAATTTAAATAATCCGACAGATCGGTAATTAATCGTCCGGCTCCGACAACATTTTTTTCCCCTCCCGCTGTTCGAGTAAGCTAATATCGGCATCAGCCGAGGATTTACATCGGTACGCGAGACGAATGGACATACACGCACACACACACACGATTGGCGCGTTTGAATTTTCTAGTGCAATCGCGGCAATCGATATCATATTTGTTGGCTTGTGGCTTCGTTTCGGGAAATTAAATTCCGCGATGCTGGGCAGAGCGACCTGACGCTGGCCACGCGTGTTCTCCGATTCGCCGCCTTAATACCGCCATTGTGGTTTCGGCACTTTTTCGCGAAAGCAACGTAGAATGAGGACAATGATTAAAGCAATTTTATTATATCATTACTAAAATGTTGTATGGATTTGTAAAATTAAAATAAATAATAAGGGAAATAATATTTTTAAACATATACGTACATTTAATAATTTTCTTTCACGTGGTAAGATTCAAAACATTTCCCCAGAGTACCATATACTGTGTATTTGTGCATCGAAAAAAATACTTGGGATGATCATGAACAAATACCAAATACATTTTAAAGTGCCTCTTCTAAGGCGCCAAACAGGTTTATGGAAACTAACGTTTCTGGCGATCCATAGTACAAAGGGTTATTTTACATACAAACTAAAATGAAAAATGCAAAAAATTTGCTACTTTTTTTCCAATAAAATATCTTTGTTAGAATGTGTACAGAATTTTCAATATTTGCTTTCCTAACAACACATGATATTAATGCGTTTTAAACTAGAGACGGCCCTTGCCCCTCCCATTCTCCTAATCCTAGCGCTATCCCCTCCACTGCATCGATTTCTCCACAGGCAGTAGAGGGGATAGCGCTAGTAAAAGTAGGGGCAAGGGCCGCCAGTTGGCCATTTCTATTTTAAACAAACGTTACAACTAGAATCGCAAATGACGCGAAAGTGTCTTCTAACCACTATTTTACAAATGACGCACAATCACCGGCCTGTACAGTATTAATTGTCTCCCGTCTTTTCGTCCGTATGATAACCGAAAGTCGGTAATAGTAATTTCATAGATCGCGATACGCTCGACGAGCCACATGTTCGTGACGAATTCGACAATTCCAAGTGCACGCGTTATTATTATTGGAAAGTAACGATCGCGATATGAAGCTAGATTTCGAATTACACGTGTACGCGTGCACGTTCCTCCCAGCTACAGACGCAGTCGTTGGAAAGACACCGACGTACGATATAAAGCTAGAGGGAATTGGATTTCTATCCTCTCCTCTTTACTTCATTCCGCTCGGCGTTGTCAATGCGAAAAAACACAGCGAACACAGTGGAAAATTAAATTTCGTTCCAAGGTAGCAGCGCGTATTTTCGTTACCAAAATACACGTCCCGGCCACGGGAATATTTTACAGAGGGCGAGAGAGAGAGAGAGAGAGAGAGAGAGAGAGGGCGTCATCTTGAGATCCGTAATTCGAGTTTGAATCTTCGACGGGTATATTGCCTGTCGGAATGTCCCTGCGGTCTAATGGAGGCATCTCGTGGCATCTATTAGCAAATGGTTCCCAACGGTCAGCGCTTGCCCGCGTTAACCCCGTGCTCGCCACCGTCAGAAAGACGATTGATATTACATTAGATCAGCGTAGTCTAATATAGGCCAGTCGAAAACCACGTTACTAAATTGCCGATCGCTAGGGACTCGACACAGTTACCGGCCCCACGCCGACGTAAACCTGCCCCGGGCATGCATTAAACGCGAGTGGAACGTGCAGAGTCGCGAGGCTCTTCCTTCTTCAAGCTCGTTGCTATTACTCTTTGGAAATTTCAAGCAGCATGCGGATACTTTACATACTTTTGTGTCGCGTGTCGTCGATCGTTTAATCGAATCTCATTAAGTTCTGACTTCAAACTGACCCGTCACGTTTCGAGGAAATACAATCGAAATTGTACCGTTTTTACGAGGCTGACGACACACGGATGATTTCGAATGACGATTTTCATGTATTTTCTAAATGACAACGGATTTCTTGTTAATACAAAGAAATTATATTATCGTATATTCATCGTCGACCTAGCAATTCGTCCACCTTTTTGTATTGACGAGAAGTCCTAACGTTTACCGCGCTTCTCCAAGGCCATTGTGTCATCTCCCGATTGACATTTGACTTTCACCAAGTATATCGGGGCAATGAAATAATAAATAATATGATTGGCTCTCATCGCCGAGCCAACACATATAAAATAGTCTCGTTGGCAGCGTGTTAGTAAAAACGTTAAATGTTAGTTAATAAGTGTAAGATTAGGCTAGTGACCGTCAGTCTAGTGAGTTAATTATTCAAAGAAAGTGATTTATTTTCATTTCAGTGGGTGGTCTTTCAAAAAATAGTCAACGATCGATACCAGTCGTGAGTGGCCTTAACACAAGATATATCGAGAAATATCGAGCCAAACATTTCCAAATATTTCCACCGATTTCTCTCTCTCTCTCTCTCTCTCTCTTTCTCTGATGTTAGACACGATCTTCGATTTCTCTCCCTCGAACAATTTCAGACTGATTTAACAATTTCTCGTTTCACGGTCCGAAAATAAATTGAACCAATTGTCGGGGAACGGACACGGGCGTACGTACGATCGGCGGCGTAACCGGGGGCGACGCACGCACGCACCGGCAGATATATCGAACGTCGCTGGCGTCGTCGTTCACGTGTCACTGATACGTCAACGTCGAGAAGTTTGATCTAGCGATCCGCTTTAACGGACGAGCCCCGCGCCCAGAGGGCAAAGACTCGCAGGATCAGAACCAAGTATCTGTCTTCGCAGCATCGCGCCATCCATGTATCCAACCGTATGTAGGTAGTTAGGCAAGCCAAGGAACTGGCTGGTACATAGGCATCGAGAGAGAAACAGAGAGAGAGAGAGTCTGGGTCTTAATCCGCGCCCCTAATTTCCACGGAACGTACGCGTAATGCGATCACACTTCGACAAGCAGAGGCAATGGCTGGCGGAGCAGCAAATTCCCGACGAAACGATCCGTAACCGGGGTGCTCGATGTTTTCCCGCCGCGCCTCCCTCTCCCACTGCTTTGCTTAACGCCCCAGAACACGGTTCGACGACGACGTCGTCGTCGTCGTCGTCGTCGTCCTCGTCGTTGTTCCGCGATATCGGCAGACGACTAATTGGTAGCCGGGGCTACGGCGTCAACGAAACACCCCGGCCAAACGAGATCCGGGCGAAATTTCGTTTAAAAGTTTGGCAGCCAGCCTCGCCACCGACGTCAAGAACTCGCCGCTGCAGCCTCGGCTACGATGCCGAGAGGGCGGCCAACTCGAGAAGCCGCAAAGCTACTTTCTCATCTCCGTGGTAACGCTAAAACTGCGTTACGCGGCGCACCGAGGAACCCTGCTGAAAACCCTCCCCTACCCGCCACCGCCCCCTCTAGCCCCCGTCAGCTTGGCCCAGGCCTAAATACCCACGGCATTCCAAAACAATATAGCCGCTCGACTAACTTCTAGCGCTGACCTACGTTCTAACTAGCTTGGGCCTCGCTACTCGCAACTTCTAACTCGGTTACCTTCTACGTTTCTCGCCCCTCCCTTCCCCCCTACGGCGCCGTCCTCGTCCTTTTCCACGCTTTGTTCCCCCATCGACGCTCGGATAATCCCCATTAGCGTGTTGTTCCAATTTTTCCACTGTTTGTAAAAAATTGCACCACGCACGGGTAGTATCCGCGCGTGAATTGAGTCTGTCAGTAAGGAATGAAAATGAAATGTTGTAGAAATGCCTACTTGTTTCGCATAGGTTAACAAATAATAATGATAATTAGCATTTCAGAAAACAAAAATAAATTTAATTCGGTGACACTGTCGCTACTGCAATTCAAAATCTTCCGACCGACCTTTTCTTTTCAGTTGGTACAGACTCGCTTGAAATATTTGCAATTTCGACTTCATTTTCACTGTTGATGTCAACTATTTCTTTGAACTTTGTGGAAGTTTTAAGACTCGTTGAGAGTTTCGATCAATGTCTACAATATATGTATTTTCTGGCTGCGTAAATTCAGATTACACGAATTGATATCGCGTGATAATTTACCGCGTGAAAAGAGACTCGCGTAAAAAAAGTGCCGCGTAAATGGAGAGACGAGTGTGTGACACAAAATCGGGTGTATAATTATAAAATCCAATTGATTTGCGTCTTTAATTTCGAGTGTCATTTATACTCTTCAAGTAGCATCCGCATTCCAGGGACTTCTTAGAAAGTTACTAGAAAGTCCGAGGATCTTTTGTGTCTTCAATGTGAATTTTATCGCGCTATCGACTTTCCTCACAGTCGAGTGCGAAACTTTTGGTTTAAATCGATTGCACAGACGCGTGATTCGAGAATAACGAGCTCAACTGTCAGAACTGAAAGACTCTTGGTTATTTAACGGGCCGACGCATAAGACAGTTTGTCGATTACGACGCTGTTAGCCGCGGCGGAACGGTGGCGCTCTGTCTGAAACGTTTGCCTTTGCCTCAAGATCCTCGCTCGATTCTCTCGCCTACGGCCATTTCGCCAAGCATCGCAATTACCGGGCCAGAAACCCGGTGCAAACCGAGAGAAAGCAACCCAGAAACTGCGCTGTAATTGTCCCGCGCAGCCCGCGATAAACATCGACGCGGAATTGCATCCTCTCGAGGAGATTCTTTGTCGCCGTCGTTTATCGAGATTTCTCCTATCATTTCGCTTCCCAATTTTTTCGCTCGTCTCGAGTATTCCAACTTCTCACGCAAAAGGTGAAATTTCTTTCTTTATATTGTATTCTACTCATCACGAAGATACCATATAGGTCACGACCTAGTAGTTCTTTCGAAAAGTGGCAAAAAAGTTTCTTAATCGTTTAACATTGCGTGCGTGCTAACAGCGACTTTATGGTTCTCAGCGCGTGCATCTCAATATTGCGTAACGTTTATATTTTAAATAATATTAACAGTTAGTTTCGTCATTTGATTATTTAGATTCACATCGACGCTACAACTATGGTAAATCGAATGTTAGTGAAATCTAATACGAAAATTACGTAAAATAGACATCCACGCGTTCAGAATTATAAAGTCGCTGTTAGCACGCACGTGTCCACGGTGCGAACGTCATAAAATTGATCTACGTACAGTAAAATTTACCAATTTCACCATGACTTATTAAACTTTATTAAACTTGGGTTTACAGGAAATCCAATCATTGACCTGATTTAAATCATTTTCCAATTATTCGCTAGCAATGAGAATTCCAACATTGCACGCAAAAGGTGAAATTTCTTTCTTTATATTGTATTCTACTCATCACGAAGATACCATATAGGTCACGACCTAGTAGTTCTTTCGAAAAATGGCAAAAAAGTTTCTTAATCGTTTAACATTGCGTGCGTGCTAACAGCGACTTTATGGTTCTCAGCGCGTGCATCTCAATATTGCGTAACGTTTATATTTTAAATAATATTAACAGTTAGTTTCGTCGTTTGATTATTTAGATTCACATCGACGCTACAACTATGGTAAGTCGAATGTTAGTGAAATCTAATACGAAAATTACGTAAAATAGACATCCACGCGTTCGGAATTATAAAGTCGCTGTTAGCACGCACGTGTTCGCAGTGCGGACGTTGTAAAATTGACCTACGTACGCTAAAATTTATACAATGACCTGTGAAACCTTATTAAACTTGGATTTACAGGAAATCCAATCATTGACCTGATTTAAGTCATTTTCCAATTATTCGCTAGCAATGAGAATTCCAACATTGAACGCGAAAAGGTACTCACCACTCACTGCCTAAATTTATACCTGTTATGCATCGAACGTTGTCTGCATATTGTGCTCGATCGTAATCGTTCATTGCGCGAAATTCCTGTCGAATCGGAAGACAAAAATCGCAGATCCAGCCAGTCGACCAGACTATTGATATTAAGCTTTTAACGAGGAACATGTTTACAGGAAACCTGATTTAACTCAGGCCAGGGGCTCGATACCAGCCGGTAATCCTGTTAGCCTGGTAATCGTATTTGAGGCACGGATCGTTAACTTATCGCTCCGCGGGAGATTTTACTTTGCGATTTCCGGGACCGGCTGCGCTCGCGGCAATCGGCGAATTTCTCTCCGCGCGCGGCTATCCAACGTGTCTCTCGGAATTTTCTAACCTCGTTAATTTCCACGCTCGATCGCAAGTATTTCCTAACCTCCCTGCCTTCTTTCTTTCTTTTCTTCTTCGATAATCCGATTCGTCTCGATAAAAGCATAGATACATGACGAATTGTATGAATTGGTACGTTTTCTAATAGGCCCCCACACACGTTGATGCACGCATCGACTTCTCGAAACCTGCATTTAGAATCAGTTTGCCTGTCCGTACGTTGCAAAATGCGTCATGAAACCTAGAAACTGATGCATGTGTCACGGTGATAAGATATTCAAATACAAAGAGAACAAGGCACCTTCAAAAACAAAGAGACTTTGCTCATAACTCGACTGATTTCTTTACTGATTCTTCAGCCTTTTATACAGGGTGTTACCTCAGCAGACTTCTCAGAAGAGACAGATAACTTTGTACATGCGTATTTCAACGCGCGCAGGGGCCTCAAACACCGTTACTTTCGTTCAACTTTCGATAAATTGATGCGTTGAATTCGGCGTCGGGTGGGTGCAGTGATACAGCATGCAATGCGACGAACGAAGTGCACGAAGCAGCGAGAGGCAGTGAAAATGGCGCGCGGAACGGAAATGGCGAGGCTTACAACTTACCGTTGGTGAGATGCATGCGAGTATGCTCGTCCGGGAAGACGGTTTCGGAACGATCGCTGGCCGTGGAACTGCTGCTTAAAGCGCTCGTGTGACCTCGTCGCGTTCGTCGCCCCAAGGTCCCACCGCCGGTGCTCGTCTTCTTCGATGGCGCCGCGTAAACCGTTTCACCTGTGTACCAAGAATCGTTGCAATATCTTTTTTACTACGTTGGAATATCTTTCTCGGGAAATGTCTTCCGGCAGTCGAAAATTCGAGCGGAATTTTCGATTTTTCAACGTTAAGTCGCTACCACTTATTTTGAAAATTCTTCACGATGAATGAAACGAATTTAACGCGATTCAAATTAATACGTTCAAGAAAATTGCCATGTCAGTTAGGATCGTACAGGTTGTACCTTTTTTGCGAATCAAATTCACCCTTTCACAGGTCAAACTCGTCTTTTTTGCAAATCAAATTCACCTTTTAGATGAACTCGAAAGTGATGTAATGTCGTTTTTCGTGATTTTATTCGTAATCGTTCTGTTGTAACTATCACCCCTGCAGACTGTCATAATTATTATATAAAAACGTATATAAAACTACCCCTTGCAGAGGATTTTGTCTTTTATGTAATTTTATGTAATTTTATGCTATTTTTTGTTCAAGTGTTATTACATACAGTGACGAGCAAAATTGAATGCACACGTGGAATTTTTTAACGTAAATAATACTTGTAAATGTAGAATACAATTAAAAGTAAAATACGTAGTATGTTTCAGTTTAAAAGAAGATTCCATCATCGCGTAACCACCACTGTTGATATACAGATACAAATTGTTTTCGTGAAATCAGTTTTGCATCGATATCAATTTAAATGAAAAATTATCGATACTTTAAACTGTTAGAACTTTGTAAAAAAGAATCACGTAACAATATACTTTATGTCGTTTTAAAACTTCTGTTTTTACCACTCTAACTTCGTCTTTTTTCCCAAGGTATTTTTATTATTATGTAGCAAATGGAAAAAAGATTGTAAAAGTTCACACATATGTAAACATACTCACAGAAAAATTTTTCTTATTAAATCTATGATCTCGAAGATTGAAAGATTCTTTAAAACTTGTTGTACGACTTTTTCGCAATTTTGAATGTTAGGATTAAATGACAAGAATTCAAGAAATTTTAACATTTCGTCACGTAATCCTGATATCCAAAGTTCGATAAAATAACAGAAAAGGATCGTACAGCAAGGTTTGAGAACAGAATTCGTTCTAAACAGAAAATTTCAATTTTCAAGACCGTGGTGGAATCGTCAAGAACATTGTTTCAATTTTTGCAATTCTCGGGAATAAAAGTACTTTTACTTTCCCCCTAGCTGCACGATGTAAAAAGATCTTTGAAAAAAACCGTTCTTCGTAGAACGGTTAAAATAGAAGTTTCACGCTATGAAATGAGACCAAGTGATTATTATAGATCGTTATACGATTTTCTTTTACAAAAATAAAACAGAAGTATCGACAATTTCTCAGTATATATTCAGTCGTGCTTTTCACTGTGCGTGCACGCAATAAAATCTTTATCCCAGAACAATAATACTTTACGTTCGAATTGTTGTCACAATGGTTTAGAAAAGTCAATTTGTAGAAAAAACTTGATCTGCAAGAAAGAACTGAATTTGATCTACGATCTGAGATTTCAGTTTCGACTGCAGTGAACGTGACCATTCGAATTAATTTAACGATTCAGCGGCGAATCTTTCGAAAGAGTGAATGCTTGTGTCTCTAAAGAAAAAAAAAGAAGAAAAAAAACTCTGGCATTCCATGCGACTGCTTTACCCGGCTGTCGATGGCCAATATTTACAAGGCCAATATTTACAAGAGCCAGAGACGAGGTATATCGCGAATGTTATTCCATGGCGGGTAGTTAGCGTTTCCCATGCATTAATCAAGTCGAGCAGCTTGACTGGCTACGTAACGTAACGCGGGACTCGTCTCGCGGCATTTGTAAGTATCATCTTGGTTGCGAACGCGGGCGCAGCAGCACAGCACAACGAACGTAACCCGCTCGCGGCTCTAATTAACTCCGCACCGTTGCCATTGCGGGATCTCTCCGATGATATGCTCCCGTTGTAATGATGCCGGCGGGAGTTGGTGCTCTCGAGGGGAAACGGAGATGCCTGTCGATGATTCGGCGTCAAGGTTGGAGGCGGTGTTGGAAACGGCGTTGTCGGATTATCGGTGGTCGCGGCCCCCTCCGTGTCCGATCCAGTGCGATACGATCGATCACCAACGCCTGCAAGCATAAATTTCGCATTTCGGGTTTTAGCGAAATCCCGCTCTCCGAGTGGATTCGAGACACTATTGCGTGCAGTTTGCTCTCTGAATAAAAATGATCTTCAATTTGATTTGATCTTTCACCCTTTCACCCGGCCGCCACTCATGAACGAGATCTCATATCAAAGGTGTACACATTGATCGAATCATTTCCCGAGACGGTTTTGAAATAGAATCTCTCTTGAATCTCCTGATAACATTTTCACGAGGGAATGTTTTTTTTTTTTTTTTTTTTTAACGCTAGACGCAGCGACGAGTAAAGCGTGAAATTTTCATCGGAGACAGATGTTGTAGTAACAGAAATGGAAAATCTTTGCAACACTTATAAATAGAGTGCACAAGCTCTTATTTGTGTATTTTACGAAGAATCATTCAAGACTCTGTAAATACACTGTTTTATATCTGCAAAGTATCTAACGAAAATTATTAATTGGTCATTTCGACCATTCTGGTAGTTTCAGTATCAAACAAACTTTAAGTTTTCAAAATCTTAAATTTTTAATTAACAGCTATATCTGCCGAATCGCAATAGATTAAGAAAGATCTTTTATTATACGATAATTTCTTGTCTTATAAATATTTCATTGTCGAATGATAAAAATAGAAAAAGCATGTCTCGAGGGTTGAAATGTATTATGTACTCTTCAACGTGCGATCATTCCAAAATACGTTAATAAATAACCATACATTATATATCCGGCGCTCGTAATAAAAGGGTTTCCGTTATTTTCTACTTTCTTTTTTTCTGTTATTTTGCTACAGACAACCAACGAAATTATGTATTGTACGATTTCTCAAGGACTCGTCGAGATCATTAATTTTCTTCTCGCGAGAACGTCGTGTCGGTTAGCCTTCTAATTCTCTCTCCCCTTCTCTTGTAATCCGTCGACAAAGGGCCGCCCGTGTTCCTCGGTAGACCGAGCTTATCCCAACGCGTCTGCTCTTAAACCTAGCCTCGTTGTCACCGAATGGCTTGTCCATCGAATCGAACGAGTGTCGGAATGCGTCGCTCGCTATGCAAATACACGACTGTCCAAGACCGAGGCGGGACTCGAACGTGTCCGTCAAATAACGTCGGATCGGTGACCGGCGATCGCGTTTACTCGTCAATTATAAATTATACGCATACGACACTTATTTAGAGTAGTTTCGCAGAAAATTGAAACGAAATTTCGACTCGAATTGTTCTTCAGTTTTGCAGGGGCAATGAATCAGTCTCTCATTGCAAGTGCAGAAAGGACGTAGGAGAGGAAGAAAAAATAAATAAATAAATCGCGCGTCACTTTCGCTCCGATTTTCAGCTACTTTTGGCTCTCACGACACCCGTCGCGTTCTGTTTTACGCGCGAGCATCCGACAATCTGGCTGTGACAATCGGCGAGCATCATCCGCGACAACGGCTCGTCATGTCGGAATATTCTTGTCGGCGATGCTCGACGCGATTCGTGACGCGAAAGTGACGACGATACGGCACGCGGCGGCTTCAACGATGCTTTCCCTCTGCAAGTGTGCCCACCATTTAGGTGCGGATCGACAGGCGGGATTTTCTGTTAATCGCGAGCAAATTGTACGTGCGTACGACGATCTACGTTTGGCGATGATTCAATACGCGATTCAGATTAGAACGACCTGTACTGCTCTTTTCCATACACGCGAGAGACTTGTTACTCCGTTGCTTGTTCATCCTTTTTCTCGATTCTGTCGAGTTTTTTTCTACGCTATAACTACCAAAATGGTCAAAACGAACCAATTTATAATTTTTCTTAGAGTAATTTTGCAAGCTTACGATTTGTGTTTTTTTTAGAGATCATTTTTATAAAATATATGAATAAAAGTTCGTGATCATTATCTTATTACGAACCTTTTCCTGTCCCTTGCGTTCTAACTTCTTTGACTCGATTTGTATAATACTCGATCATCGGTAATTCAAGCACAATGAGTCGAATTGAGAATTTTTGCGAATTGTTTTCAATTTGCATTGATTTCAAAATGTTCGTCAATCTCGAAAATGATAAAACAACGATTCAAGTTGAAACAAAACTGGCCGAAAATTATATTTTCACCGAACAATTTGATCACAGTTTCACTGTAGCGTGCCGATCTAGTTCTACGTATTTTCTTTTCTTTGACGTACGAGCCGATCGGTGGCTCGCTGCCTTCAACGCTAATGAAGTGCAGCTAGTTCAAAGTAAAGTTTGATTTGTGATATTGATTAAAGAGTGTGAATTGAATCCCTGGAATGCACTGGGTTTGGGGAC